>NW_028322245.1:1080000-1082500 GCF_059928025.1 Delphinapterus leucas
GGTTTAGGGTTAGGGTTAGGGGACGGGGACGGTTTAGGGTACAGGTTAGGGTACGACAACGGTTTAGGGTGAGCGTACGTGTTAGGGTACGGGTTAGTGTTTGCGTACGGGTTAGGATTAGGGGACGGGTGAGAGTAAGGCTTCGGGTAAGGGTTAGGGTTAGGGTTAGGGTTAGGGTTTGGAGACGGGGACGGTTTAGGGTACAGTTTAGGGTACGACAATGGTTTAGGGTGAGCGTACGTTTTAGGGTACGGGTTAGTGTTAGCGTACGGGTTAGGATTAGGGGACGGTTGAGTATAAGGCTTCCAGTAAGGGTTAGGGTTAGGGTTAGGGTTAGGATTAGGGGACGGGGACGGTTTAGGGTACAGGTTAGGGTACGACAACGGTTTAGGGTGAGCGTACGTGTTAGGCTACGGGTTAGTGTTAGCGTACGGGTGAGGATTAGGGAACGGGTGAGTGTAAGGCTTCGGGTAAGGGTTAGGGTTAGGGTTAGGGTTAGGGTTAGGGTTAGGGGACGGGGACGGTTTAGGGTACAGGTTAGGGTACGACAACGGTTTAGGGTGAGCGTACGTGTTAGGGTACGGGTTAGTGATAGCGTACGGGTTAGGGTTATGGGACGGGTGAGGGTAAGGCTTCGGGATAGGGTTAGGGTTAGGGTTAGGGTTAGGGTTAGAGGACGGGCACGGGGACGGTTTAGGGTACAGGTTAGTGTACGACAACGGCTTAGGGTGAGCGTACGTTTTAGGGTACGGGTTAGTGTTAGCGTACGGGTTAGGATTAGGGGACGGGTTAGGGTAAGGCCTCGGGTAAGGGTTAGAGTTAGGGTTAGGGTTAGGGGACGGGGAAGGTTTAGGGTACAGTTTAGGGTACGACAACGATTTAGGGTGAGCGTACGTGTTAGGGTACGGGTTAGTGTTAGTGTACGGGTTAGGATTAGGGGACGGGTGAGGGTAAGGCTTCGGGTAAGGGTTAGGGTTAAGGTTAGGGTTAGGGAACGGGCACGGGGACGGTTTAGGGTACAGTTTAGGGTACGACAACGATTTAGGGTGAGCGTACGTGTTAGGGTACGGGTTAGTGTTAGCGTACGGGTTAGGATTAGGGGACGGGTGAGGGTAAGGCTTCGGGTAAGGGTTAGGGTTAGGGTTAGGGTTAGGTTTAGGGGACGGGGACGGTTTAGGGTACAGGTTAGGGTACGACAACGGTTTAGGGGAGCGTACGTGTTAGGGTACGGGTTAGTTTCAGCGTACGGGTTAGGATTAGGGGACGGGTGAGGGTAAGGCTTCGGGTAAGGGTTAGGGTTAGGGTTAGGGTTAGGGGACAGGGACGGCTTAGTGTACAGGTTAGGGTAAGACAACGGTTTAGGGTGAGCGTACGTGTTACGGTACGGGTTAGTGTTAGCGTACGGGTTAGGATTAGGGGACGGGTGAAGGTAAGGCTTCGGGTAAGGGTTAGGGTTAGGGTTAGGGTTAGGGGACGGGGACGGTTTAGGGTAGAGGTTAGGGTACGAAAACGGTTTAGGGTGAGCGTACATGTTGGGTATGGGTTAGTGTTAGCGTACGGGTTAGGATTAGGAGACGGGTGAGGGTAAGGCTTCGGGTAAGGGTTAGGGTTATGGTTAGGGTTAGGGTTAGCAGACAGGGACGGTTTAGTGTACAAGTTAGTTTATGACAACGGTTTAGAGTGAGCGTACATGTTAGGGTACGGGTTAGTGTTAGCGTACGGGTTAGGATTAGGGGACGCGTGAGGGTAAGGCTTCGGGTAAGGTTTAGGGTTAGTGTTAGGGTTAGGGTTAGGGTTAGGGGACGGGGACGGTTTAGGGTACAGGTTAGGGTACGACAACGGTTTAGGGTGAGCGTATGTGTTAGGGTACGGGTTAGTGTTAGCGTACGGGTTAGGATTAGGAGACGGGTGAGGGTAAGGCTTCGGGTAAGGGTTATGGTTAGGGTTAAGGGTTAGGGTTAGGGGACGGGCACGGGGACGGTTTAGGGTACAGGTCAGTGTACGACAACGGTTTATGGTGATCGTACGGGTTAGGGTATGGGTTAGTGTTAGCGTACGGGTTAGGATTAGGGGACGGGTGAGGGTAAGGCTTCGGGTAAGGTTTAGGGTTAGGGTTAGGTTTAGGGTTAGGGTTAGGGGACGGTGACGGTTTAGGGTACAGGTTAGGGTACGACAACGGTTTAGGGTGAGCGTACGTGTTAGGGTACGGGTTAGTGTTAGCGTACGGGTTAGGATTAGGGGACGGGTGAGAGTAAGGCTTCGGGTAAGGGTTAGGGTTAGGGTTAGGGTTAGGGTTTGGGGACGGGGACGGTTTAGGGTACAGTTTAGGGTACGACAATGGTTTAGGGTGAGCGTACGTTTTAGGGTACGGGTTAGTGTTAACGTCCGGGTTAGGATTAGGGGACGGGTGAGTATAAGGCTTCCAGTAAGGGTTAGGGTTAGGGTTAGGGTTAGGATTAGGGGACGGGGACGGTTTAGGGTACAGGTTAGGGTACGACAA